>NW_027518680.1:7577500-7610000 GCF_043159265.1 Tasmannia lanceolata | reverse complement strand
TGATATTCCCACTACCATGTTTTGATATAACCAAACTCACCTTGTCTTTTTTACTTAACCAGTAATCAAATGCTAATACAATTCCCAAAAACTCTCACTAGCCAGTTGTTTTTTAAAAAACAGGGTGAGTTCATCCCATTTTCAAAACATGGTAGTGATATTAGTCAATTTTAATAATTGCTTTACAAGTTTGGTGGTGGTTGCTATTAAAAACCAATTTCTTATTAATCTTTTTCTTTAATTAGTTTTAGGTGTTTATTTCTTAGTAGGTGCTATTGAACAGCTGTGTTAAACAACCAATTACTCTTAAAGCTTAACCTGTCAGAGTTAGTGTTCTTTAATCATTTATATATACTTCAACACTCCCCCTCAAGCGTGGCCCCTTTTTTTTGGGTTCATCGTACTCATGGATTTTTTACAACTCTATAAGTTGTTGGGTTTGGAGCCCAAGACCTGCCGTGAGGCAATTGCTCTGATACCATGATACCATGTTAAACTTTTATCATTTATACTTCAATAAGTTGCAACTAGAATAAAATAGAGCTTCTTCCTGCAAATATGCTAAGTGATGAGAGAGAGAGAGAGAGAGAGAGAGAGAGAGAGAGAGAGAGAGAAAGAGCAGACCTTGCTACCAAAGAAGACCCTCTTCTCTGGACTAGCGGTCTTGGAATGAACCCATGAATTGCATGTAAAATGAAGAGGTCCGTTGGGAAATCCGGAGAGAACAATGTCTTTAAAGTACATCTCCTTGTGGTGCTCATTTGTTACAAAAATACCTCCAATTTCACCAAAATTCTTCTCAACCTCGAAATCAGCCTCATATTTCACCTCATCATTCGAATGACTCAACTTTGACCTATGTGCCTCTGCCTTAATTGTATTCTTCTCCAATCCAGTTCCTTCAAAATAAATAAATAAAACAAATTTTGTCTAGACCATGAAATCAAATTGCAGATTAGGAGTTCAACAGTTATGTTTTTCAAATAGTTATGTATAGTGCAAGAGGGTGCACAATTTAATGATTAGAAGCATAAATACCATAATAATAATTTGGCCTAAGAAGAATGAGTTCAAATTGAACAGAGATGGTGCTTCCAAAGGCAATCCTGGTTTTGTGGTGGAGGATTTATAAGAAACCATAAATGTGAGATTTTATTTGCTTTTTCTCACTTTTATGATAATGGCACTAACTTGTAGGCAGAGACTAGAAGTATGTTGGATGAGCTGAGGTACTGTAAAGTATTTGGCCTATCTAACATTTGGCTGGAAGCAGACAATTAAACCTCGATTGATAAGGTTGTTGACAAGAAGGAATCCCCATGGTCCATTAAATATTATTGACAGGAACTTCAATCTTTGGTTATAGAGTTGAGGCCAAAAGGACCGGCTCTTTGGGCATTCTAGGTATATATGTCCCCCTCTTCTACTTTTTTATTCCCTCCCATGGTCACTCGTCTGAGTTGACTCGTATTTGACTCACTTTTCGAGTTGAGTTTTCATTTGAACTATGTGGGTGGTGGCTAGTCTAGGTACAAATTGCTATCCAACCGTCACTGTTATGGTTGTACAAGATTCAGCCTCGGTACCCACATTTGCTACTCCAAATGGTCCAGAATGAATGGAGTTTGTGGTTGGGAAGACACCAAAAGCGCATCATTCGCTCCCATTAAAATGTGCTGCATCTCATCCATTTACGAAACCATTATTTGTCTTCATTTGTACACCAATATTCAAGATCTATCTGTATTACAGGTAACGACAACGTTGTCATAATCTACCTCACACACTTCATCTGTTCTTTTACCCTATTTTTTGAATGAGAAAGATGTTTTACCAAAGATTAAGAAGATTTTTCATGAGAAAGTCAGCAGAAATTTAAAAAAAAAAAAAAAAACAATCATAGGTTAGAATAGTCGGACTAATGAGGCACGACGCAGCCATGTGTGCGCCGCTCCCAATAATTTTGCCCCTCAAAAAAGGGAAGTGATATTTACGCCCTTTTGATCACCAGGGACACCCAACGCCAGTGTACGTGGCAATCAAGGCCATTGGATTTTTTTTTACGTCAAGTACATGAGCCCCCTTTTAGTCATTGATACACTGGCGCCAGGTGTCCCTGGAAATGAAAAGGGGCGTAAGTATCACTTCCCATCATGGTACAATATATTTTGGCTTCTGATATTCACACATTCTCATCTTGTCTTTTATTATTTAAACAGCTGTCAAAAGGTTATTAAATTCACTAAAAAGCTTTAATAAGGCAATTAAAAAAGAATAGACAAGCTGAGTTTGAACAGTGATTAAAACATGCTAGTGTCAATATCAGTAGCCTATATTTTTATGACAAGTAGTAAAGTAACTTTTCCTGTAGCTTTGCCGTGAACTAAGATCCATCCAAACAAAGTTTCTAAGCGAAAAATTAAATAAGTTTTTGGCTGATTTCTATGCAACGTTGCATAGAAATCAGCAAGACCACCTTGTAATTCAGTGATTTTTCGAGTAGGATCTTTTTGAATTGCAAGAAAAATATTTCTTGTGAAAAATTTCTTCCTGGATAAATTATTTCATTTCCACAATTTAGAGGGAACTGATATGGTTATGACTTATTTAGAGGGTTATCATTATAAATTGAAGGTCTCTTCAAAATAAAACTTGAACTGATGCGGTTAAAGTTACTTCTTTAATTTTCATAAAAAAGCAAGAAACTCTGGAAAAGTTTTTCTTTTACGAACTTTTCCAAAGAAATCCAGCAATCCAAACATGGCCTTACTCTCCCTTATTTTGGTAGAGAACCTATCCATAACCTTTCATTTCTTGCTTAGATTTTTCCTACATATTTATTTCCCAACCAGTTCAAAAATTCTTATCCAACGGTCACTGGTAGTTCTTTTTCCTAATGATCAGGCCCTGGACCCAACATTTTCCACTTGTACGTGATCCTTTCCATTGACCCAATAGGCAACCATGAGCCCGAACTGCTGGGGTTGGTCCCATCTCATTTGGATTATCCTAGCCCTTGAATGGAAAGGGATTCTCCTAAGCGTTGATCTAACAGATATGGTGTTCGTCCAGGATGGGCTATTCAAGCTCTAATATATGTAAGATTTTAATTCCTCCATGTTAGGAGATCAACGAATCGAACGGGCGGATCGGCTTTCCCAGGAGATTTTAATTATTTTGACAAAAATTCAATGATAATAATAGTATGAAAAATCTCTGAAAAAAACTATACTGAGGAAAGAGGGGAAAGGAGCCAAAATTTTGTTCTGATAATCACTTACTTGGATCAAGCTCGCTGCTGACAAGCTCGAGAAGAAGAGATTTACCAAGCAAATCGCTTATATCATCGAGGCCACGATCCCACCCTACGTCTGTAAGGGAGCCGCCGATGGTTTTCTTAATGGTGACAACGGCGTTAACACTGACAGTCGTCCGTGCTGTGGTGGTCCCATCTAGGGGAGCATTGCTCACGGCTTCACAGCGAATGCTACCGGATTTTGGTCTCCGGTTACGGAAAATGAGTGGGGAGAGTTGGGAAATAGATGCAGGCGTCCAGTAATGGGAAGTGACGGAGCTATACAGGAGGATGTGGGAGGGAGCAAGGGGAGATGGGTGGAGCTGAGACTTCAACATTTTGGGTGTAGTTAGGGTTAGGAAATATGAGGAATGGGTAAACCAATTGTACCTTATATAGAAGAATTCTCTCTCTCCTCTCTGTCCAAAAAAAATATGTACATGACTTTCATGTGGTATAATTGTGGTGGAATACAATTGGATATTGGTAACCACACCTTGGATTGCTCGCTCTCTCTCTCTCTCTCTCTCTCTCTCTCTCTCTCTCTCTCTCTCTCTCCTTGTTTTTAAGAAAATCTGTACGTTAAGGCATGTGATACTTCTGAAACGTTGAATAGTAATGCCTATATTTTAAGCGTCCACACCTATTATTTGGGAACTATATCACACTGACTATCATCTTGAATAAACATAAGATGAAAGGGCGCCTCCATTGGTTGAAAGTCAATGGGGACCAATGGGGGCGCCCTTTCATCTTATTTATCCAAGGGTGACTCTCGTGTTTAGCATTCCTCAAAGTAAAAATATATGAAATAAGACAAATCAACATGGGTGGAAGCGCCTAAACATTTTATTTTGAATGACACGCCTAAACATAAGTATGGGAATCCAGCCCTCTCTGCCAACTAACCATGACCAATCACGAAATAGTGAAAAAGATACTAGTTTTTGAGTAGTTTTTCCAAAAAGTCACTAGCATAACTACAAACTTCGGATTCCGGATAAATCAGCAAGGAAAAGTTTGGACACAATTTGAAAATTGATCAAAAGAATTCAGGAAAAATGTTAACAGGGAATGTGTTTTTTTTTTTTTCTCAATTTCCAAAAAATGAGAAATTGATTAATTATTAGTCAAAATCATGTTTTAATTTACAAAAATATGGTTTAATTCTAAAAATATCATATCTATGTCGAAAAAATGCGAGAACTTTGAAATAATTGGGATATTTTAATGTTTATGGTTTTACATACTGGTATCAACTTCTATTATACGAAAAAGATTAGTTCAATTAACAAAAATTAGGTGCCAAACTTAGAAGTCCAGCACAAAAAAGGGTAGCTTGGCCCCAATCCCAATTGTATGCCACACAAACGTATAGTAGCATAAACATGTGGCAAGTGACTCAGAACCATGCGTACACATGTGAAGAGTGATATCCGGATCGTTGATTTGGAGTCCACTCCATTCTTGCCACATCCACCATAACTTGATAACTGTAGCTATTTGAGCCAATGACATTCTCTAAGGGTTTTCAAGAAGAGTATAGCCATTAATTTTTGTAACCACTTATTAAATGAATGGGATTTCAGGTCAACACAGGACTTGACTTTTAGGAAAGCACCTACGAAAGTTACTTTCGACAAGCATGGTGTAAATATCCGAATTTGCCTTCCCTTTTAAAATTCGTCCCCCATGTGAACCAAGGGTATTTTTATCATCAAGAGTAAAATTAGAATTAGGTGATGAGTAAAATTAGAATTAGGGCTCTTTAAAAAAGCCTATAAATAACCTTTTAAGGAGAATTGTATAGCTATTAAGAAACCCTAAACCGTTTTGCAACCCTAAGAAAATATTTACGTAGAGAAAGAGAGGAAGAGCACGATTTGAAAGGAGAAAATGCGAATCAAGGTAAGATCTGTGTTCTATATAAGATTTGGCATGTTAAGAATCCTAAAACTAGGATCTAATGAGACTTATTATTATGATTTAGATTATTAGGTTTGGTGTAATGAATTGTATAAGAATTTAGAAATGAATCTATGGATCCCTAAGAAACTAAGAGTTGAGTTTTGGAACTCTAAGAATATAGGTTTGGGTTATGCCCTAAAAGCTTAGGTTAAATGTAGTAATTAGATTTAAGGATTTCAGAGAGTGAAATTGGGTTTTATGGATTCCTCTCGTCGATATGAGTCTAACGGATTGTACCACGCGTGATTTGGAGTTCAAACGAATGAGTTATGGCCGTTTTAGTATAAAAAAGGGTGAAAATCGCGTTTCGAGGAAAACTGGGTCCGAGCAGGGGCGGTCGACTGGCAAAAATGGCGGTCGTCCGACTGTATGTAGTTGGGCAAACAAAAAATTTTCGGGCGTCCGGCAAAGTTTCAGGACATCCGGCATAGCAGTTTTTCCTCCTGTAGTTTAAAATTCGGAAATTCATAACTTCTTCGTTCTTGTCCGTTTTCGACGCTCTTGTACTCTACGGACATGCTGGAAACACGTTCTTTCTATTAAAAATAGTTTTAAAAGGTTTTAAAAACTTTATAAAGATGATAATTTCAAAATACTAAAAAGAACCATATGACAGTTTATTGATTCTTTTCCGATTAAGCACCAAAGAGTGTCTTGTGTCAGTGGAAGGATATATATGCCTGATATGAGCGAAATTAATGATGAAACTCATGGAGAATATTTATACTCTTGATTGTAGGTAGCTAAGGTGATTAAGAAAAGGAAAAGTTTTCATTATAAAGGTACGTAATTTCGTACTTCTTTAGTGATATGATTCGCCATTGAATGATATGCTTTTTTGATTTGTAACTCTCTATTCTCTTTAAATATGTGAAACCTATGATAACCTTAGCCTTTGATTTGGGTTTGCATGCTTATCCTTCATTAAACACAATCTATTGATTTTGTACTCATTGATAACCTATGACTTTTGCATTGAATATGTGACCCTTTTGATATACGAACCTTTTGATCATTGTATACCCAACTATTCTGGAAAATCTTATGGCACCAATGTGAACTACAATCTTTGGAACTTTGTATGTATCTTTGGACATTTTGTATAAGCGGACGCCTTTTGTGGAGGCTTAGGTTTATATGTGAACTATAAGGGCCTGCACCATTGGGAGTTATATGTTTGCTTTTGGGTCCCGTCAGTTGGTACTATTCACTGACCCTGTCGACATGTATATGAACTTAAAAACTAGTTTTGAACGGCAGGCACTCGGGTAAAATAACATGCTTTTGGGGCTAAGTCGATAACCTTTGGGTGGTTTTGTACTTTTCTGATTGCTTTCAGTGATCTCTTAAGACTTTGTGACTTCTCTTAATGAGACCCTCTTTGATGTAACACTTTGAAATATGACTTTGTAAGCTTTGTCTCCCAGTTATTGTATTTGTATTAGTCACATCAAGTGAAATTTTTGCCATCTTTGTTTACCATTGATTCTCTTTATATAGCATGTTTTGACCGAACTTTTGTAGTGCGTTATTATGTACTGAGCTTTTCAACTGACTGTGGTTATATTAACATTTTCAGAGTTTGATGCTCATGAGGTGAACGAGGAAGAAAAAGCTTAGTTTCATAAGCGTAGGAGCTTGGAGATTTTATTTTGCTTATTTGCTTTTGTTTCAGACAGTGAGTATTGGTAAACAAATGTGTAAGACTACGTCTATGCTTATTTATTGTGGTTCAGGGAAGAATTGATATTTGATTTGACTATGTGGAGTCCACATTACTTGAGACTTTGATATTCTAGTTATGGAATGCCAGGTTTATTTCTGTTATTACTTTGTAGCCTTGTATGCTTGTGGGATTGTAAAGTGAGCTCGTGTGGCTGGTCTAACATGCGGACGCTAGCATCCATCGCAGATGGTCTGTTGCATGTCAGATGAGCCACCTCATGAATGAAGACAAAAGCTGTTGTAAAGTGAGCCTGTGTGGCTGGTCTGACATGCAACAGACCATCTGCGATGGACGCTAGATAGACATGGTACTTCCAAAAATTATATTTGCAAAATGTATCAAAAGATTTTTCTAATATATCAGTGGATAGAAGTTAGAACAACCATAAGACAGAACAAACCCCAATGCTACACCCCCATTCTCCCCGAAATTGAGAGAGCGAGAGAGATCGAGGTGGAGAAATTAAAATGCTGAATGAATTGAGCACCTCAGTTTAAATTAATTGAATGCAACTAAAGAAAGGGGCACTCGTTAAGGAGCATTTAAAGCACCTATTTTCATGTACCCACACTTTTATCCTCAAAACACATTTATTATTAGAGAACCGTTTCCCACAATTTCATTTCTATTACGAGAAAACAACAAGAATACCCCTATGTCATAAAAGATAATAGCCAAAGTACCTTAACCCATTTTCCATGAGATTGAAATATTTTATTATTTTATATCAGATAAGTTTATTTTTGTCATTTTCATGAGATAGTGTATTTTGTCATTTTTATGAGATAGTGTATTTTGTTCATAGGATCGATGATCCTATCCTTCCAATCTATGCATTTTTTTTTATTGTGGTGTCCATTTTAAACTTCCTCAAATCAAAGGGTTAAGATCATGCTATGGAGAAGATTTTACGGGCCCACATTATCTACATTAGGGCCCAACAAATGAATGGTTGGATCACCCACCCAAACAATGTCGGCACACGTATTTTTTTCATTTGTTGGGGGTGTGCCCAGAAAATATTTTTCAATCCTAACCTCAATCTATGTAGTTTTTTTTATATTGCGGTGTCCATTTTAAACCTTCTCAAATCAAAGGGTTATGATCATTCTATGGAGAATATTTTATTAGAGAATAAAATCCGGGCCCAAGAAAATGAATGGTTGAATCACCAAAAAAATGCGGCCACCAGTATTTTTTCGGGTTGCACGTAAGTGCAGAGTCGTCCACCATGTAAATTGTCTTGCATTAGATAGGTCTTTTTTATTATTTTCTATGAGATATAAGTGTATTGGTCATTTTTCATGAGTGAGTGGTACTTTGATCATTTTCTATGAGATAGGGTCTTTTTATTTTTCATGATATATGAGTTTTTTTTTTCCGAAGAGATAGGTGTATTTAACACTTTCTATGAGATATAAGTATTTTTGTCATTTTTCATGAGATTTAAGTAGGGATATTTTCGTTATCTTTTATGAGATAAGGGTATTCTTATTATTTTGTCATGGTGGAGGTATTTTTGTAAAAACCAAAACCAAGCCTCTTTTGTTGAAATTGTAATTGTGGAAATAAAATCTCGACTACAAACGTTGCTCCAGTAATAAATGTGTTTGAGGATATATGCGTGGGGTGTTGAGGATATATGCGTGGAGTGCATGAAAATAGGTGCTTTAAATGCTCCTTAACGAGTGCCCTTGCATTGATGGATCACCAATTTTTAGATATTTATTTACTTAAATAGTTGTCAAGGGCTAAGTCATAAAGTCGTCTATAATATCATTCAACCACCTTTAGCCGAATCCTCCCTCTTCTATTTGGTTAGTCATTATTAATAAAGAGTGCTAGCAAGATGCACATGAAGGTGGCCGGCAAGCACGGATAGCTACAGTGACGCGTACCGTGCCGGCACGGCACAAAGCAGCGGGCTGTGCCGGGCTTGGTTGGGCGGCCCGCTAGTCCGGTTCCCCCTTTATAAAATGTATTTTTTATTTTTGAAAAACCTGAAAATACCCCCTCAAAAGTTGCTTCAAACGGCTAGTTTGGGGGGTTAGTTGCAATGGATTTACAAGACTTTTAGCGGATTTGAGGAATTGGGCATATTATGAGTCGTGTGCGTCTTTTTTGGAGAACTCCAAAAATGGACGGTTAGTGGCACTGGCAAGTTCCTAAAAGTTTAATTCACTCAAAGTTCTCATCAAAGTTCACGAAAGTTGAAGAGAGACTAGATGTCCCCCACATTCGAAGTCAAAGTCTCTCACTGTACGTTAAGGAGAGTTAGCAAGAATTCACATGACCTTCAAAATCCCAAACACCGTATTTCAAGTTTGAGTTTTTCCCCTGTTTTTGAGGGGCTTTTCATGTCCCCCTCAGCCACATCCTCTCAAGTTTCTTTCTCTCTCCACCAATCTCTCACTATTGGCTCCACTAATATTCCATGGAATAGTTTTCCAGGTCAACAAAGCATTCCCTAAGTAGAATATTCGAAATAAAAAAGGGAAGTACCAAACGTTTTAACTCTGTTTCCATCTTCTCCATACTTAAAAGAGGGTTGAGGTGGGAAAAAGTTATCTTAAACTTGTCGTTTTTATTTTAAAATTAGTTTTAATGGAACCATGGTTCAACTGGGTTTGAACTGTTGAAGATTGATTTTTAGAAGATTGATGTCCCGTCTTGAATTTTCTTTTGAGGCATTTAGACACAATTTGTTCTTTTCTTTAGCGCATTCTTTGTTGCTATCATGGGTCCTGAGGCACAAGGAGATTGTACTCGTTGGTATCAATTAGGTGGTCACCCCCATGATAACAAGTTCCAGCCTGCAATCTAAACTGAGGAGTTGCAACCATTTGCCTGGAGATGAAAGTCGTATATATGTACAGTTGAGAGAGAGATTCTCTCCGGATCCACAGTACAATATGGGTTCAAATAGCCAAAATAAGTCATACGAATAGAACCAACTTTGGTATTTAGCACTAAATAAAAACCTTGATACTATTGATCATTCTTTGCTTCAAAGGTCTCATTCTACACTCAAAAAGTGAATACCTTACATTGCTAACCTTTTCATGTTAGTACAACTACTGAGGCTTGGCTATTTAGAAAGAGATTTCCTTGTTGAAAAAAATAAAAATAAATTATATATATATATATATATATATATATATATATATATATATATATATAGAGGAAACTGTTGGTGAGCTTAAGCGCACCAAACTTATGGTGCACTTAAGCTCCCCAATCACATGGGGGCCCACTTTTCTGTGGTGATCCAAACCATTCATTTGCAAGGCCTTATGATAGATAGGAGGTGTACCAAAAATCAGCTCCATAGGATCATCCTAACCCCTCCATTTGTGGAGGACAAAAAATGGGCAGATTTGTGTCTGTCCATTTTTGTCCTTCACAAATGGAGGGGTTATGATGATCCTATGGAGCTGATTTTTGGTACACCCCCCATCTATGTAAGGGACTTTCAAATGAATGCTTTGGATCATCCTAACAAAGTGGGCCCCATGTGACTGGGCGCTTAAGCTCACCATAAGTTTGGTGAGCTTAAGCGCACTAACAGTTTCCTTATATATATATATATATATATATATATATATATATATATATTTATTTTTATTTTTATTTTTTTTTATTTTTTTATTTTTTGAAATTGTTTCCATCAAATATAAAATTTTCAGCATTTTGTAAATCATTTTTCATGGAAATTATTTTGAAAAATAAATATTTTCCTTTTCAAGAAAAATTATAAACCTACTAGACCTTGGATTTTTTTTTCATTGAATATTATTTTCTATGGAATTATATAACACCTCATGTTTTGATATAGTGGAGTGTACCATCTCCACCTAAACCCGTGTATATGATGGGCTCCACCATTTTACACCTCATTTTTATGGGGCGAGGAGCACCATTTTTATGTGTGTGTAATTCAAAGACGCTAGAAATGTTGAATTATTCATGAATTTTTTTAAAGTTTGAAACCAGGCATAAATTATTTATAAAAAAAAATAAAATAACCTGGCATAAAAGATTCTAAGATTATTTCAAGAATTTTTCTGTATATGGGAGAAATTTGTTACTCAGATCAAGGCCTGTAAAAGTTAATGAACAAAACAACCGCACTTAAGATAAACTCGACGAAAAATCAACAATCAAACACCCTTCCCATTTATTGTCGATTGTCCGACCCATTTCATGATGTGCTAATCATAAAATAAAGCAACAAGACGTTACAACAACATTTAGATTGCAATATAAAACATTTATATCACTGAAGCTTTAGTAGAAACGAGTACTATAATATACAGAATGCATTCAAAAGATTCATGTAGAAATATACAACATTTAGAGTTCTAAAGCCAGGTATATATGGCCAATATAATAAACACAATGAATAATTGCAGGAAAAGCTGAACATCAATTCAAGTATGGAGCAATCTCAAACAAATTCAAACCTCATAAGTAGCTTTACAGACTTGAGCTTTTCTCCCTTGCGATCACAAAGCGGCACAGCTCGGATCCCTGACCTCAACTCTGTTATAGGCAAACAAGTCTGGCCAGCAAAGTCATCCTTCTCAGACATATCATACTCATGCACTTCAATCCGAAGCAAAGCGAGTTCTGGAACAGTCAATGGGAACGTAAACTCCTCATCCCAAACAGGTGTCCAGTTATCCTCGATAGTTCTTGTTTTCTTCATTATGGTATCATCTGGTACTCCTGCTATCCCGACCTGTAGACAGATTGATTAGTGGATACAGGTTTTACATTTTTGCACTATCCATGTTTTCACAACTTTTGTGGTGTGGTTCATTGATATTTCTCCCACACTTTCTGTTTTTCAAAAGTACTATACATTAATGGTGGCCCTATGCCGCTCTTATGAGTATAGTACATGAGAGACTGACAATCTTTCGCTCTTTCAATGAAAAAAAGGACTCTTTTGGCTTATAGATTGTTAGAAACATCAATACACGCAGAAATAAATGGACAGAATAAATCAGTAAAGAATGGGCACATATTAATTTGTCTTAACCAGTTTTGTTTAAAAGTCGACTACAATTTCAGTGAGAGATTGGTGGTCTACATTGTCCTCCTGAAGTAAATAGTACTTGACTAACCGAGCGCAGCTCATGGCAGTAGATAACCTTAAGAGCAACCATGGCACGATGTGTGAGCAAAAGATTAGAGATTCATCATTTTACCCTTGCATAGAAGTCTGGTGGCGAGTATGCATCAAAGTGTGTTCGACGGAAATCCAAATGCCATCCATCTCCCATATATACTCTCACCTGTTTAGTAATAATGGAGCTCAAATCAGAGTTGGATATGCAAAAGAAAATACTCAGGACTCAAAAAAGTCAGTTCTGCGGGAAAAATTCACCCTCAATGTTTTCTTCACAGGAAAATGTTTCTGAGGATCAAAGACCTCAGTATTTGAATCAGTCTTCAACAGAAAATCAGGTTTTTTTACATAACCACACCCTCCATTGGCTCTGAACATTCCATGCATCAACCAGAGTGATCTTCCAAATCCCTGTCACAGAAAGACCCACTTGATTCTTTAATGATGCCAGCAAAATTATGAGAAATCATGTATGAAGTAAATGATTTGGTTCTGTAATTACTAAGCTTTAATGTAAATACTTTTGCTTAAACCTATGATGGTGATACTAATGCAAACAACACGGGTTTGATCTAAGCAATCAAATATTACGCAAATGGAATCTTTTTCTATAGACTTTTTCTTTATGAAAGGTTAAGGTAATGTATTGAAAAAGAAAAGATGAGATGACCGACCTCATCACAGGAAAAAAAAAACCCAGGAAACAACTCCAAATGCATCAAGTATCATCAAAAATTGTTTTTCGATTTTAACAATTGTTTAAATAACTTGAAGTGGCACAATCTTTTTCTTATTAATCATCATTTTTATTTAACTTTTTTGAAAAAAAAGGAAAGGAAGGAATCGTGGATGTCTAATTCATTGTTTCAGAAAGCGGATGTGGGTCAAAACGCGGCGAAAGCAAATCCTACTCAACTCGGCATGATGCGGCCGAGTACACGGTTGATGTGGGCGTAACTTAGGAGAGACCAAGCAGTTTTGATTGGCTAGGGTAAAATGCGGACTCAGACAAGAATGCGGCTAAGGTAAAAGAGAGTTGACTCAGGCCAATCAGGATGACATGGGGAAGTGTTGAAACCATCTATGGTCCCTTGCATGTTTGGCATATTCGGCACCTCCTCCCATAATGAGTCACATCTCGGTAAATGGTAGGCCAAAAATATTTCTCTTTCACTAGAAAAATAGTTTTGTCTCTTCCAAAATGTCCTCCTAAACCTCCAGAATGTAGATCTTTAATAACATTCTCTCTAAGAGTGCATTTTGGAATGCAAAGGCGAATCCCCTAAAAGAGAAAATCATCTAGGAGAAGATAATCATCATGCTTCCCTTGTCTACAAAGCTTCCAAATTTCACAGAAGTCTTCATCATTGGCATACATGTCTCTAATGGTGTCAAAACCTTCAAGTTGCACACTCATGGAATTAAGAAGAGCTACCCTTCAAGCTAGGCTAGTTGACATGAAAGAACACTTCGTAACTTTGGAGCTTAGAAGCAGGAATCTTTCCTCGGGGTGCTGCTCCCACCTCGGAACCTCGATTCGGCACTCCTTAGGAAGGAGCTTCCAGGGAGCGCGACCCCAAAGGGACAGGAACCTCCCATGACGCTCCAAGCCTGCTTCTATTACTCCATAAGTCCCACCATCACCTACTTTCTTGCATCAAACTCCTCCAACTCTTCAAAGCACTTCATTGGAGCAAGCACAAAGGTTTGTGCATCTTCAGAAGGCACGAGGAATGAGTACACGGAAATAAAGATGGTTAGAAATTACTGCTTTTTTATGTACTTAAAATTTGAAAAATATATATGAAAATGGTTAGAAACTATTATTTTTTTATGTACTTGAATTTTGAAAGATATATAAAGAAAATATTACATAGACGCTCTCATGGTGCTCCCAAACTTGGACTCTTCTAGACCCCCACGCTTCCTTAGCCCCGCTCCCACCTCCGCCCCCGCACCCACACCCGCTTTGTACTTCTAAGCTTTGGAGTACTTGTAGTAAGAACTTACCCAACCATCTACTATTTTGGATCCAGCCACACCTTTAGAATATCCTTCCAATTCCTTGAGGTGGTGGTACGTGTTGGAAGCAGGTTTAAATGTTCCCCTCCTGTGTACATGGATTTCAACATATTGCTCACTCCAATCAATTCCCATTATGAGTACTTTCAATCTAAATACACTACAGTAGCCCATGATACATACATATTAATCAATGTAAAGATGATTAAAATAGCTGCAAGTTGATGGCCGCCGTTCTAACTGGTCATTAATAACCTTCAAAACATACATGTAAATATGGATTTAAATTTCGGTTTCGGTCCCAATTTCGGACTTGACTGAAACCGAAATTTAGGCCGAAATTCGGTAAAAAATAATAATAATTAATTAATCATTTACAAAATTTCGGAAGTTTCGGCAGAATTTTCATAAAAATATTAGTTTTTTTAAAAAAAAATTGAATTTCTGACATTTCGGCCAAAACTTGGGAAATCCAAAATTTCGGATTTCAAGCAAATTTCGGTTTCGGTCCCATCTGAAATCGTACAAAATTTAAAACTATGCATGTAAAAGCAATGCAAACGTCCTATCTGTCAAAAAGTTTAATTTTTTTCATTCATTCAGACAGTTTCTAGCTGATCCGATTTCTTGACTTTTTTAGAACAGTTGCACCATCTATGACTTTGTGCAACTAAGGAAGCTAATATGAATTAACATATTGTATACTCATTCCAATCTTTTTTGAGAAGAAATGCATTCTCATGGAATATCTACTAGAGGCTAAAATATTCTAACAAGTACTTAATGAGATGAAATATAACCTGAACTGTATTTTCAGTTCTCTTAGCTGCCGTGAAGCAAAATTTCAGCAAGAAGTGACAGATGAAACTGAAGAGGGGTAAAAGCAAAAGGTTTACCATAATATATTCAAAAGAAGTTCAACTTTGAATTGCAACACAAGGAGACTACGCAAAAGGTTTACCATAATATGTCCAAAAGAAGTTGAAATTTGAATTGCAACACAGGGAGAGAGACTAACCTGCATATTAAATGCAACCATCTGAGCACCATGCATCCACCCAATTAGTGGGTTGTAATTCGAGGAGTCAACACGTGTACCCTTTGGGTATACTCTAAGCAAATTCCTTTGGGTGAACCTGAAAAGAAATGGCAATCATCACCAAGAACTTCAGAAATTTAAGCAAATGCTTGAACTATGAACCCCAAAATGCCAAGTGGAATCATAATCTATAATTGTACATTTGTACCCACATATGCACACAAACAAATCTCCATGACTGAACCTTTCGGATAAGTATATTAAATACCTGACAAGATCAGTTCCATAAGTGATTGCGATCTTCTCAAGTTCTACTTCACTCAAGCTGAGACGTTTAACTTTAGAGGGGTCCACTTTTAGCCAGTCTTTCACCCCACCTTTCTGTTTCCCAGCATGAATAGCAATTAGCCGCTTGTACTCCGGTGCTGACCTCTGATGCAACTTGTGGTCCCCATCCTCATGATTTTCCTCATCATGATTGAATTCACCCTGATCATGCTCATTCTGCTCGCAAGTTGCAAATTGGAAGAATTTAAAGAAATGGATGTTAATAGGTCGGATAAAGTGTACTATATCAATAGAATAACACAATGAATGTAACTTTTAAGTGCACCTTAACATCAGATACAGGTCCAACTTTAAGGTCTGTGACCTCCTTTCCCAATGCTTCTTCGTCAGCTTCCTTTCCAACTTTGGGTCCATCTTCCTTAAAACTTTTTTACTCAAGGAACTCTTTCGGTGGTTTGGTTGAAATAATTATCCGATGCTTCAATTGTTCTGGAGAAGGAAATTCCTGTAAGCAATCTGACTCCGGGTAAAACAGTATATCTCCAAATGTTTCGTGGACCATGTAGACAAAAAAAAAGCGTTCAATCATAAAAATGGTGAACTGAAAAGAAACTGGGTGGTAAGAGTCGAGAAAGAGAAAAATGAATCCTCACCTCAGCGACTTTAGCCTGAAGATCTGGAGTAACGTGGTCTTCCAGAGTTATAACGACAGGGTACGGAGATGCAGAGAAGGCATCCTCTTTTATGGACCTCAAACATTTGATTAGTTCAACCGGAGCAGTCAAAGTCCTAGAGTAATCCATTAATCGAAATGATTTTAAACAGAAAAAAGGTGATGCATATATAATACAAGCAAATCACTAGGAATCGAACAAAAGAAGGGGAATTGCTTTGGAAAATCAACAATCTCACAAAATACAAATTGAATTTTCACAATACAGGTAGAGAGAGAATTCAACAAAGCTACTTTGAGAAATAAATAAGATCCCACAAAATACAAATTGAATTTTCACAATACAGGTAGAGAGAATTCAACGAAGCTACTTCGAGAAATAAATAAGTAAACGTCGAAATTCAAACATATGCTCATGAGCACCATAAAAGTGAAACATGTAAGTACTTTCCATTGAATTTGCTGCAATTATGAATACATAAACAGTACCAAAAATCCTAAACCCACAAATCAGTCCAGTCTACCCCAATTAAGTTCGCTGCAACCCTTAGATAATCACTACGCAAAACTAATTTTTATTATGAGACAACGAACATCGAATTGGCAAGAAGAATACATTTTTCTGTCCAAATTTTACAAAAAAGACGAACTGCAACTTCTAAAGACAAACTAAAACTTCTGAAGGTATTAGAAAAGATGGCATGTTTCCTTTAAATTTTTCATTAAACTAATGATTCAAAGATAAGAAAAACTCATTTCCCCGCCATTCTTCCCCAATTTTATTTGCTTTGATTCTCAAAATCAAACAAACAAATACAATTGAAGGTGATTAAGCTACCGTAAAACATTGATTGGAGCAGAAATTGGCAAATCAGACAAAGCATCCCTTTCCTTTTTTCTTTTCTTTTTGAGATATAGCATTTTATGTGTTCTAGATTTAGAGGTAGACCTGTAATAATATTGTAATCCATGCATCAATGATGTAACTATGGTAGACTAGTATATTTTAATGCTTTAACATTTTTTCCTTTTTCTATGTTTTTATGTTTCTAATGCAACATCATAAATGCATTGATTTGGCACTATATACATGGATAAGTGATGTTGACTGTTGAGTAGTTGCAGAATAGTAACATTTCATTATTTGTACTGTTTTTATTTAATTTTCCTACTTTTTAGTACTTTTCATTTTTCAAAAGGAAAATCATACACTCGGATGTGGAACCAGATCCATGGATACATGACTAAGTTCCAAATTTCGGATTTTGTATGGACTTCAGTCCCCACGAAAGTGGAAGTATTCTGTGGAAGCCTATAGAAGTCCATGGAAATCTTGTAAAAATCATAGAAGCTTAGGGAAGTCCATGGAAATTATTGAAATTTAAGATAAAACCTCAAAAAATACTAAAATAAGTACAAACATACACTTAGAAACAATCACATAAGCAAGACAACCATCCATAATGGTTTATCAAGATCAAACACCTAGTGACACGCATAAAACAATAATGATCATTTTAAGAATAAATATTTTTTGAAAATTGATGAGTGTGCCATTTCTTTTACTGCTCAACTAACTAATCTTATTAATGGAATGGTACTAGTACTTTTGTGATATATGAGGCATTTTTATTATGCGGGTGCACCTCAAGGAATCAAACTTAGAACTGGACTTCGACTTTGGTGCCAATGGATGTCGACACAGGTCCGTCGAAATTGACACACATGTGAACAATTTACTGCTCAAGAAGATAAACAAATTGGAGCATCAAAGATTGATTCATCTGGTGTTTCTCCACTACAACTTGAAGTTTCGAGTAAGGCATATTTTTGTAGTAAGTGCTTTTATTCACCCGTGCTATGAGACACTGATTGGTTCTATTATGCTTTAAGAGTGTTACCTGAACACACTCACTGGACTATTCGCCAGAGTAGAGCGCGAAGACTCTATCATGATCTAACGAATCTGACAGATAGGAGCTCATAGCTGTCCATTCTCGTGAACATAAGGAGTCTACGGGCCTTGATCAAAAGCCAGAAGCTTCGGCGAAGGGGTAGGTGTATAGAGGATAAACTGCCGATTAGAGGGCGAGCGGAGCATAAATCCCATCTCACACAAGTATCCCCCCCCCCCCCCCTAAGCCTCTCTGAAAAGCTCGCTTGGTGAAAACCAGTGTTTGAAAACTCGTCGACAAGCCAAGGAACTCGCCCGAGTCGGCAAGGATTTTTCTTGGTTGCATTCTGCATTGCACCACCGCATTCCGTGTTTTGCCCTACAATCTCTAAAAACTCCTTTGACTCTCCCGAGTTATAACCACATTCTTGGCTGTATCTGCGCTTAGTCGATGAGGATTTTTCTTAGCCGCGTTCCGCGTCACATCCGTGTTTTTAAACACTGGTGAAAATGGTAAACACGACAGCCCTTGGGCATAGTTGGGGTACCATTATCTCTCCTTATCAATTGAATCATTCAAGAATACAATCAAGCGTTTATCACCTTTGATCACTCCCGACTCATTTTCAGGGCTGTGTGGCTGCTCTTACGTGCAACAGACCATCCACAAAATGCCTTTTGTGATGGACGCTAGCAAATCTCTCTCTCTCTCTCTCTCTCTCTCTCTCTCTCTCTCTATATATATATATATATATATATATATATATATATATATATATATATATATATATATATATAGAGAGAGAGAGAGAGAGAGAGAGAACGGTTTCTACACACAAGTGTAGATAAGTTACCTACACACTAGCTTAAAATACAGTGGAGGGCATATTGTTTGGGTGATCCAAACTGTTCATTTGATTGACTCTCACATAGATAGGGTGTCCACAAAAAATCAGCTCCATAGGATCATCCCAACCCTACGATTTGTGGAGGTAAAATGGACGTGTATAAACCTTTACAAATCTGTCCATTTTTGCCTCCACGGTTCGAAGGGTTAGGATGATCCTATGGAGCTGACTTTTTGGGCACACCCTATCTATGTGAGGGCCAATCAAATGAATGGTTTGGATCTCCCAAAGAATGTGGGCCTCCACTGTATTTTAAGTAGGGCTGCAACTCGGGTCGGGTTTTGGAGAACCCAACCCTACATGAGAAATATCTCGGGTCGAGTTTTTTTTTCAGAAAACTCACGATTCCCATGATAAATCTCGGGTCGGGTCGGGTTTTTTCACGTTGACGCAAATTTTTAAGGAAAATTCTTGTTTGGCAAGGCAACTCAACTCATAGAAGCAGAAATGACACTCACATTACACTTGAATCAAACAATGCTGTAATCAAACAATGTTGTAATTACAATCAAACAATGCTGAATCAAACACTTGAATCAACTCAACTCATAGAAGTAGAAATTACAATCACATACAATAACAGTGGGTGCGTGGGTTTTCACTTTTAACTTTTAACTAACAATAGAAAAAATGTACATACTATAACTTATGTAACTCGGGTCGGGTCGGGCCCCTTCAAACCCGGCTCGACCCGAGATTCATGCGCGCTTTTGAATGCTCAACCCGGCTCGACCCGAAACCCATGAAACCTGAACCCAACCCAGGCTATTTTCGGGTCAGGTCGATGCGGGTCGGGTAAAACCCGGCTCGAGTTGCAGCCCTAATTTTAAGCTAGTGTGTATGCCTCCATTGTATTTTAAGCTAGTGTGTAGATAACTTATCTACACATGTGTACAGAAACCGTTCTCTCTCTCTCTCTCTCTCTCTCTCTCTATATATATATATATATATATATATATATATAGAGAGAGAGAGAGAGAGACAGAGACAGAGACAGAGAGACAGAGAACATTTCCCACACACTTGTGTAGGTAAGTTACCTACACACTACCTTAAAATACAGTGGGGGCCCACATTGTTTGGGTGATCCAAACAATTCATTTGAATGGTCCTCACATAGATAGAGTGTCCACAAAAAATCAGATCCATAGGATCATCCCAACCCTACGATTTGTGGAGGTAAAATGCACGTGTATAAACCTTCACAAATTAGTCCATTTTTAGCCTCCATAGTTTGAATGGTTAGGATGATCCTATGGATCTGATTTTTTGTGAACACCCTATCTATGTGAGGACTATTCAAATGAATTGTTTGGATCACCCAAACAATGTGGGCCCCCAATGTATTTTAAGGTAGTGTGTAGGTAACTTACCTACACAAGTGTGTAGGAAATGTTCTCTCTTATATATATATATATATATATATATATATATATATATATATATATGAGGAAAAGGATTGTATGCTCGACCGTACCTAAAGTTAGGTACGGTAGAGTGCCAAATCACATGGGTCCCACATTTTTGGTGGGCATCTAAACCATTCATTTGCAAGGCCCCATCATAGATAGGGTGCATACCAAAAATCAGCACCATTGAATCATCCTAACCCCTCCAAAACTGGAGGCCAAAATGGGCAGATTTGTGGACAAACACTGTCTGTCCATTTTGGCCTCCACAAATGGATGGGTTAGGATGGTCCTATGGAGCTGATTTTTGGTATGCACCCTATCTATGATGGGGCCTTGCAAATGAATGGTTTAGATGCCCACCAAAAATGTGGGACCCATGTGATTTGGCACTCTACCGTACCTAACTTTAGGTACGGTCGAGCGTACAATCATATACCTCTATATATATATATATATATGAGGAAACTGTTGGTGAGCTTAAGCTCACCAAACTTATAGTGAGCTAGCTTGCCCAATCACATGGGTCCCACATTTTGGGGAGTGATCCAAACCATTCATTTGCAAGGCCTTATCATAGATAGGGTGAGTCTGTCCATTTTTGTCCTCCACAAATGGAGGGGTTAGGATGATCCTATGGAGCTGATTTTTGGTACACCCCTCATCTATGTAAGGGACTTTCAAATGAATGGTTTGGATCATCCTAAAAAAGTGGGCCCTCATGTGATTGGGCAAGCTAGCTCACCGTAAGTTTGGTGAGCTCAACAGTTTCCTCTATATATATATATATGCATGGGGTGTTTGAGGATATATGCGTGGGGTACATGAAAATAGGTGCTTTAAATGCTCATTTACGAGCAAAACCTCTAAAGAAAAGGTAAACACTATACTATGCTTAAATAACGCAAACTTTAAAATAATGAATTGACTTGCCAACTTAATTAAGGGAAGAGTTTCCAAAGTGTCTACTAGAAAACCCAGACTTCATTCAAAGGCACCATGAGAAGACAACGAAACAATATAAAGAACCAAAGGGGATGCTCTAGTGGGTGGAGCATAAATCGTTACACACATTTTGGGCCCACTTCATCAATCTGAACTGTCCCAGACTGGACCCTACCTGGCTTCCTTGGACAGTTCAGGGTCCAAAGTTAACTAACAGATGATTTTGGTTTGCTCATTTGGGGCCCACTTCTTCAATTACGTGTACTTTGCTTTGCTTTGTTCATTTTGTATTACTATTTTACAAAAGTAGTCGCCTGTTCCATGGATTGCTAGAAGGGCTCTGGGAGTTGCAGGGTCTTTCCCATAATATGGTTAGCCGATCTCAGCCCATTCCTCATAAATTAACGTATTTGGCATAGTGATTGAACAGAACCTTATATCTCAAGCCGCAAATCATTGAAACCTAAACCCTAAGTCGAGAGAAACCATGAGATTGAGAGACCCAGAGAGAGGGAGAGACGAATAGAGATTGAAAAAAGAGAGGGAGAGATTGAGAGAGAGACATTAAGGAATGAGCATACATGAATCAAAATCACTGGGGTCCGTGGAGTTGTGCCATCGTGGAGAACGAGAAACACTAGAACAAAACTTGTCATTTCAATTTTCCATAAAATAACGAATTTTCAACGTGTGTTTTTGTAAATTGATGAGTTTTGCGAAAATCTGAGAAGGGCCCCTCCCGAAAGTATAGACGGGATAACTATGGCCGATCGATTTGGCAATCTTGATGTGTAGTCGAGATAGGCGCCCACTTTTCTTTTCTTTTTTTTTGTTTTATGCGCCGGTGTCACGATAGAAGATCTCGTGCTTTTCCCAAGCACGAGATCCCGTTTTGAGAATTAAAATGGGGCAAAGGGTTTGAGAAATAAAGGAGGGCAGAGGGTACATTAGGTTTATCGTTAATTTGAGAAAGGGAAATGATATCACCCCTACCCTATTTTGATGATCGCACTCCACACATTATTAAAAAAGTACGGTATGGCCCGCACCATAGGATGATCCAAACCGTCCATTAGATGGGCCACAGCCTAAATAGGTTGTGCCACAAAATTCATTTCCATAGGTTGATCCTAACCCTCTGATCTATAGAGGGACTGAATATTAGAGGGTTGATCCTAACCTTCTATAGATCGGAGTGTTAGGATCAACCTATGGAAATGATTTTTAGGGCACAAACTATTTAGGCTGTGGCCCATCTAATGGAAGGTTTGGGTCATCCTATGGTGCGGGCTATACCTTACTTTTTAATAAAGTGAGGAGTGCGAATCATCAAAATATGGTAGTGCTTATAACAATTCCCTATAAAAATGCGGTAGTGATGATATCATTTCCCTTTGAGAAATAAAGGAGGGCAGAGGGTACATTAGGCATTTTGTTAATTTGAGAAATAAAGTGGGGGCAGAGGGCAATTTTATTTTTGATCAATCTAAGATTATCCATCTCACTATCCACCATCAATCTAATGCTTTGAAGGATCACCCTCACTTCTGTCTTATTAGAATCCTTGATTCTGATCGACCTAGAGAAGGCCCACTTGATAGAGCCCTTCTCGTCTCTAAGAACATCTCCGATACCCACCGGCAACATTACCAAGGTAGAACCATCAAAGTTTAACTTCAACCAACCTAGATTTATGGATGAGGTTTGAGAGGGCGCGTAGGTGTTGGGGGGTTTCCATGTGAGGCGACGACCTCATCACAATTCTTACTTGAAAGTGCTAGCATTCCTCTAATTCCAAAGGACTGAGATAGAGGTCAACAATACTAGCTTCCATAAAATCAAACCCTTGTTGGGCCACGATGCTAATAATCAGCTATCCAGGAGCTCAAGAAAAAACTCACAAGATCCCAAAAAAGTCGAGAATTTTTGGTTGGAAATTGGACAATAGTACTTCCAAGAATGATTGCTGTCTCGGGTTGTATCCAGAGTTCACTGGACGTAGGGACTAGAATAAACGGATTGAAGGTGCAGATGGAATAGGTAGTAGGCCTTGGGTTCTCGGGGACAGAGGTAATGTGGGTGATAGGATCTGCATATTTTTGGGTTTGTCCTACCTTGTTGTGGTTGACTGGTGGGGGGATGATGCAGGTGCATCTCGCCCGATGACAATGATCAACGGTCAAGATTGTCAGAACCTTGATCAACGGTCAGATCAGAAGATATAAGATGGCAACTAGATCAATGGTCCACGTTGATTACTACTCTTCAATAGAGTCCTATTTTAGTTTGGAGTTGTTTTAATTATTTTTAGATATTTTCTTTAATTGGGACGTCCAAGGAGAGAATGTATTTAGGGAGGTTTACTTTTACGTGGATTGAGTTGAGAGAATTTAGGAGTTTTACTTTTGGTAGGATTTTCTTTGAGTAAAATTAGGAAGTAGTAGAGAAACTTTAGGATTCTAAAATGGGGAGTGATAAATCCACTCCCCAAATTGATAAATCGACTCCCCACGTGTCTTTCTCTCTCCTCTGGGTTAGAGAGAGAAAGAGGAGAGAGATAGACACATGGGGAGTCGATTCATCCATTTGGGGAGTTGATTTATCACTAAATTTGGCTTTCACTGTTGATCGTCCAAACAAGGAGATATCCTAGGGATTTGTTTTATTTCTTAATTATAGTGAAGTTAGAGTTTATTTAGGATTCTTCTTTATTTTGGCGATAGAAAATCTATAAAAGGCCATCCATTGTAATTGTTTTTAGATATCTTATTGTGAATAAAATTTTAGTTGCCTTAATTTGCGTCCCAACGTGATAGCCACCCGCTGTTATCATTGAAAACAAGTCCACTGCTACTTGTTGTCGCCTTTCGCAAGCCATCTGCTGCTTGCTTATCATTGTTGCCGCTCACCGTAGAAGAACAAGCAATCCGTTCCTTGTTTAGAGAAGAGGCAGCCATATTTTGCTTGCCTCTATCTATTTACAAGGTATGTTTTACACTTTCCCTTGGCTAACACTACCCCTAGTCGTTGTCTTGTTTTGACAGACCATAGAACCTTTAGCCTTGCAGCCAATGGAACCACCGACCATCAATTCCATCCTTCAACTGACAAGTGACAACCCATCTACCCACATATTTCAATCAACCACCTACATTCAAGCCTAAATTCCTCTGAAAACCTGTCCCTATTTTAGGCCATAATCCTCTGGCCATAAAAAAAAATAAGAAATATATATTTCCGTTGTTTTTTTATTGCGCTCGCTACCTACCTGTGTATTTCAAATCCAAGCTTCCCCATGAGTAAGCGGACATGAAGAGGTGTGGGTGTCTTCTATAGTTCTAGTTGCGTTAAATAATTGGCTATCCTCTATCCTAACGTTATGATTGTTCCAGTGGGGTTATTCCCCTCAATTTTCCGTTCTCGTGGGGGTAAGTAGCTTCCCTTCTCCCACGACATTTACCTCAAATGTTGTGATTTGACTTAGTCATCTTCAATCTAATAATTGAAAGGCTATTGATGTTGGCACTACCATATTTTAATAATCGCAGAAACTCAGCTTGTCTTTTATTTTTTAATTGGCTTCATAGAGCACTTTAGAAACTGTCATAACCTTTTTACAGCTGATTACATAATAAAAGACAAGATATTAGTGCAATTATCAAAACATAGTTGTGCCCACTATTAGTTAGTTGATGTAACTAACCAAAGTGGCTACAATATCTGTCTATTACGGTTGTGTACCTTTCGATGTTTATTTTAATGAAAGCCTTAACCAGAGGCAAAATTAACAGAGCAACATTAATTCCTACCATGAGTCGTCTTATTTGGCATTTAATATCTTATTAAAAAGGACATGCTAGAAATGGCAGGAGTAGGGGGTTACGTAGAAACCACAAAGGGAAAGTCCTCTGGGCCTACTCGGGGCCTATCGGAGTGGCAGACTCAAACGAGGCAGAGGTCCGAGCCGTTCATAGCGGGCTTCTCTCGATGCCTCGTCTAGAGTGCGACAAAATTATCGTCGAAGGGGATTCCTTAAATGTTATTCGCTGGCTTTCGGGTAACGCTTCTCCCCCTTGGCGATTTTTGCCTCTCTTAGAGGAAATAGAGGACAGAGCTAAGGGCTCCTCAATAGTTTTTCGCCATGTCAGGAGATCAGCCAATGCGGAAGCAGACACCCTTGCCAAGAAAGGAGTCTTTCGGGCCGCGTTTGAGTGCTTTGACTATCTACCTCCTTAAATTATTGTACTGCTATATTTGTATTATCTTTGTTCCTTCAGGACCACCTCGGTTCTGTTTTTACATATATATATATATATATATATATATATATATATATATATATTCTGTTGCCCTTTTCAAAAAAAAAAAGGACATGCTAGACTTAACATGAAAAAGATTACCAAACAAGGGGCAATAAGAACTACTTTCAAATGGAGATGCTGTTAGGAACACCCATTCCTGTGACCCCAGGTACAGAGAAGGGTTTAAGAAGCTCGTACGGGACAACACCAGCACCACTTCTATTTTTCAGAGTTGGATCCGCATTCCTCCCATCTATGATCCCTTCAATCTCCTTTAATCTCCCACTAAACTGTTTGAATGCCGCGTTTATAATTGGTTCCTCCACCCAAGCCCGCTCTGGCACATCTCCTAAATACTCCTCGTCGGGGTTATGGTTCGATAACACGTCCAAGATTGCCATCACTGTGGTGGCCTGAATTTGGCTAGGCAAAAGCTCTAGTAGTGTAGATTCTGGCCAATCCAGAAAGCGTGAGAATTCTTGGCTTGACTCATCTTCTATTGGCATGTTCTTTCGAGCAATCGTGGGCCGGTTGGGGAAGTACCTGTTCAAGTATAAATGATTAAATAACACCAACTCTAACAGCTTAAGCTTTTTGAGTAATTGGTCGATTCACATGGCATTTACACACGGGTGTTAAGTATAAATGATTACATCGGAAACATAATTTTCCACAAGTTTCCATTGAAAAAGTCTTAAAACACATGTAAAAATTTCAAAACATTCTCAAAACGTGTAAAATTATGTTTCCAATGCACCTTAATTAATCATTGCCCCACCAAAATCCATGATTAAGTAACAACTTTAATATCTTAAGCTTTTGGAGTAATTGGTTGATTCACATTACGCTGCAAATTGATATTGGCCGAAGTTGACGGCGGCGTGGTGGCCGGAAGCAACCCAAATGATAGTTGTAAGGATTTGGATTAGATCGTCAGTGGTTTTCAAGACCGGCCACCATGGTTCGTCTTTCTTGTCCTCATGGCCTTTAGTTCGGATTTCAGTCCACCATGATTGGAGTTCAGAGTCTGATGAAACGCCGTTTGGATCAGGATAGTAGTGAGTTACATAGTCGGTGATCCATTGCTTGAGGGCTGACCAGATGAGGAGGCCATCCTTGGCATAAGGGTAGTCCTCAATCGTCAATTTTAGGCCTTCGGCGGCCGTTGGATCCTCAACCGCCATGCCCCTATTATTTTGGAACATGAAAGTAGCTTTCGTTAGCTAAGATATTGAAAAGGAAAACACTTCCAAAGATTGTGGTTTATTTTATACATTCCCACCTCGAGCTTTGGGTGTTTTTCATTGAAGTAGTATGCTATTTGAATGAGTTTTCTTTTTGATTAATTTATTTTAGGTAAATTTACAAAAGAATTGCTTTGAATATCTGAAATGATAGGTGAATGACACTATTATTTGATTTAATATACGTGCCCCTAAAAGAAAGTTTTGCCCTCTTCTTCTTTTCACTTTTTTTCTTCTTTTCAAAATTTTTCTTCTTTTCCATCTCCGTCACCGCGCTGCAACTTAGAAGATGAAGAAGAGGAAGAGGAAGAAGAAGAGGAAGAATCAAAAAAAGGAAGAGGAAAAGGAAGAGGAGCCATTAGAAAATAGAGGAAGAGGAAGGAATAAAAAAAGGAAGAAGAAGAGGAAGATGAAGAGGAAGATGAAGAAGAAAAGACGGAAGGAGAAGGAAAAAGAAAAATGAAAGTAGGAAAAAATGGAATACGCTAGAAAAAAAAATGGAAGGTGCTGGAGAAAATTGTGGATGGATCAGTCTGCAATATTCACAGCAATAGTATGATGAAAATTGTATGTTTAGAAAAAATTGTTTGGAGAAAATGAAGAAAATACTAAGGTATCTTCATCATAATTTGATTAGGATTAGTGTTTGTCCTATTTATATAAGATTATTGATTTATTTCAATCTTTAAATATCTTGTACTTTTAGCAATACCATATTTTGAGATTATATAAAGGAAAATTTCCCCTCTAATGTTAATGTACTAGTTCTGCTAATGTAACTGAACAATCAACAACTCAAGATTATACATGGGATTACCTTTTAATCAGGTCAGCTGGTAGTGCCTCCGTGTCGAATCTCCACAACTGGTCATAGGCGTCAGAGCTTATTTCGATGGAGTACTTCCTTGGAGAGAAGCTGCTCTCTATGATTCCATTCGCGTTGATGAGAAAATCCCGTGCGAGTGCATTGATCTCCATTGTGTACCGGAGATGGGGGTGTAAAAGTCTATAAATTGGGTGCATCACACTTAATTGCCGATTTGTTGCAATTACGTAAGGCTCTGTGCAGCAATGTGTTCTTAGCCTGCAAAAGCATAGATCACATTCTTATAGCTAGATTTGAAACATAGTGATGAGAGAACTTCGATGTTTCACCAGTTAAGTTTGATTATAAAAGATTAATCTTTTTTGGCAAAGTCAATCTCAATAGTGTTTTTAATAGAAATGTAGTGTTTTAACATGACGAATCAAACAAAATGCCTAGAGAAACATAATTTTTCTCAACTTTAGATCTTTTGAATCCCGGCTAACTTTGGGGGGGAAATAGGCTTAATGAATGTTGGAATGAGACCAACTAGATGGAAGGAGAAGATGCATGTGACTCAAGAGAATAAAATTGTTCTCTTAAGACCAAAAGCACAAAGAATGAAGCCTAAGATGTTACACTAGTCAACAGGCTTACATGGGAAAATGGAGATTAACATTTCTTAACTATATTTAGCTTCCCTAAGCTGCCACGAAAACACTAACAAATGTAAAACATAAGTAAAGTAGATGACTAGCACAATTCCAAAACAAAACCTAAGGCCCACGAACATAAACCCACAAGAGAGTAAATTTCCCATGCAGTCAAGTCAATGTGACAAGTCTCAATTTAGTTGGTCTTAAAGTATCAAAGTTCCAATGCATCAACATTCAATGGGTGCATGGCTAGCTCCATGCATGTAGCAAGTTTCAAGATAGTCAAATTGTCAAGCTTAGATTTCCAACAATGAAACGAAAGGTAGGTGGATTCTTATAAGAACTTCGATGTTTCACCATTTAACTTTGAGATCAATCCTTTGGTGGCATAGAGCCATAGACAATCTCAATATTATTTTAATAGAAATATAATGTTTTCTCACGACGAACCCAACAAAATGCTTAAAGAAATACAATCTTATTTAATGTCTGATCTTTCGAATTCTTACTAACTTGGGGGCAACAAAAAAAGGGCTAATGAAATGAAAGGAGGGTGAATTCTTACCAGTGGCTGATAAGCTGGTGATAGCCAGAGCAATGAGCACAGACATGAACCTTAGCGAGCTTCCAGAGCCAGGCGTTGGTGGCATCCCAGCCAGGAGTGAAGACTCTCTTCCATTGGGGTTTGGTTGGCGAAGGGGGGCGAGTAAGCTCAATCGCAATGGGCATCAGAGTGTCCTCATGGGAAAGAAAAAAGAGCGTGCGTGACCCATACAGTGTGGTGTCTTCTAGCTCTCTTACTTTGTTCACATGTGGTAAAAACAAATCATGATAATCTAGAATGAACAGCTTTTTCTGCTTTATGGCCTGCAAAAAATAAGTGGGGTTAGAGAGATGATTCCTTCTCTGTAGCTCTTCAACATATCTAATACCATGTCAGCATCACCCTATTATTTGTATATGTACTAATGAGATGAAAAACGTGGGTGGTCATACCACTTCCCCTGAGAGAACCCTCTGTGTTCTGAACTTTGATAAAAAAAATAATTATATAAGAGCATGTTGTTTTCTTCCTTACCTCTTCCACTGTCATAACCGATTTTATTTCTCGTTCGATAATTTCTTTCGTGATTGCAGACTCCGGTGGGCCATAGATCTCAGGATCGAGTTTGCTCGACAATGGGAATTCCTGCACAAATTTCAATTTAAATTGCATAATTGAAGCAATTTAATTAACATGGGAATTGAGCCTTTAGCTCAAATGGTTAGTCTTTGTATCTCAATCTAGAGGTCTTAGGTTCAATCCCAGCATAACTGCCTCTCTTTTTGCTTTTTGAGCTGGTAATTTTTAATATCATGGAGTTGTTGGGTTTTAAACTCAGGACCTGCCATATGTATGAGGCAATTGCTGCAACCAAGTACTCCAAAAGCTTAAGCTGTTAGTGTTGATGTTATTTAATCATTGGAAAACAATTCCAAAACAGGATTTTGTTTTGAAAATAAAGATGAAAGTCAAACAATTTGCATTAGAGGGGAGCTCACTTTGTCGTCTTGCACATCAGCGCACATCAGCGCATGTATCGGATTTTTTTCTGTATTTCCCAAACGAAATCCCATTTTGCTAGCAGTTATACTTCAATATCCTCGACGTTAATATACTTATGTATATTAAACGAGGTATGCTAAACTCAAGGGCACCCTTGCAAAAATCAGCTGATCAAAGGGTGCTCCCATTGGCTGCATGTCACCAAAGTGCATTATATGAAAGGATGCCCCTGAGTTTAAGATTAAATGCACTTTGGTGATGTGCCGCCAATCGGGGTACCCTTTCAGCTGATTGTTGCAAGGGTGCCCCCTGAGTTAGGAATTCCTTGTATTAAACACCTCACACATAGGATCCCATGCATGCTTCTATGTAATATGTTCTTACCGTAACCAATTTGATAGAGAACGCATGGCGTTGAACAGTGGGGAAGCCAGGATTTACACATAAGGGGGGCAAGCTTATACATAGGGGGCAGCTCAAATTTTAAAGGGGGCTAGGCTCAATTGGGTTGGGCCTATTAAGGACTTTGGCCTAATTAAGTTGGGCCTTATGCGACATGTAGCTCCGCCCCTGGTGTTGAACAAGTATTTTATTTTTTATTTTCTATATTTTCGTCATTTTAACAAGTATTTTATTTTTTATTTTCTATATTTTCGTCATTTTATTTGTTGCATATTTTTAAAGCATCAAATCTTGGTCTTTTGGCATGATTTTAGAAAGGTTTTTTCTGCATGTAAGCTTCTAGGTTTCAATATATGTTCTTACCGTAACCAATTGAATGGCCATAGGGTTGATGCCTGCAAGAGTCTGACGAGCGAACTCCTCGTCTCTAATCCAAGAGAATATGTCTCCTATGGAGAAAAAGTAAGGAAAAAATGGATAAGAGAGAGGTATCATTCAAAAAACGATTGAGAGAGATATTGATCTTATTCTTACTTTTAATCATTTTGGGGGTCTCAAAGAGTAAGAGGTCATCTTCACCATCTTTAATAGCCTTAACAAGCCTTGGGAGGAGGAGCTGAAAGAACCCAGCCTTTTTAGGGGGTGGTAAGGTCAGACCTGCATTAAAGAGGTCGTCTATGTTCTTGAAAAGAGGGAATCCGAGCTTCGTATCCACTAAAGCTGTCTCAATGGAAGGAACTAAAGCATGCAATACTGATTTCAATGTCTTTGCTGAGAAGGTCACATCCTTCACCTCCGAGAATGCTTCATCTCTTGGCACATAGGTCGACCCACTTTTTTCCGATAAAGGATCTGAGTCATGCACACACTATAAACAACATTAATTTCTCAAAGATAGATTTAGGACATTCTATTTGCGTCTGGGAAATGATATTTCCACCCCTTCTCCCAAAATTCCACCCGTTTTGTTTGTCTTTTACTGAAAGTAAAGTGATGTTTGTGAAATGACAAACAAAAGGTGGGAGCGCAACTTGGGTCGGGTCCAACCCGAACAATGGGTTTAACCCGATTTCTACCGGGGTTAGGTTGGCCTTCTGTTGAGTTGGGTTGGGAAAAGCCAATCCGATTTAATTATGGATTGGGTTAGTGTTGAGGCACATCATCATAAGAAGGATAGATCCACGAGCTTGGTATGAGGGGATGCTTTCTATTTATAAAATATTACAACAATTTCTTGTTATAAGAGATTACAAGAGAGAGAGAGAGAAGGCAGAGGTTCTCTCTTTAGGAGATGCAAAAGAACATGTAAAATTCAAAATTCAAAATTTTATTGAGACCCGACCGCAACTTCGAACCCAAAATATATATATATATATATATATATATATATATATATATATATATAGAGAGAGAGAGAGAGAGAGAGAGAGGAAAGGGTTCCTGCTAACGTTAGCAGCTAGCTTAGCTGCTAACGTTAGTGTAAAACAAGGGTGGGCCACATTGTTGGGCTGATCCTAAGCATTCATTTGAAAGGCCGCATCATAGATGGAGTGTGTACCAAAAATCAGCTTTAAATGGACAAAGGAGTAGAAAAGGAAACATTTATTTGAATTTTCTTCCAAAATTCTAATAGAATTACACATCACTTTTTTTTGCTTTTGTTAACAAAGGAGTATAAAAGGAAACATTTATTTGAATTTCTTCCAAAATTCTAATAGAATTATACATCACTTTTTTTTGCTTTTGTTAACAAAAGCCCCCATTAAAGCTCCATATTTCCAATCATACCCCTTCACAATACCTATTTTACCCTGCTTTTTCAATTTTTTATTATATATTTTGTCCACAAAGTCAACATGGTGGCCTTTTTTCTTTGCAAGATTACGGATTTGGTGCATATGTTACATAATATTACGTATTTTTGTGAACATATTACATAATACTACGGATTCATGACATCTTTCAAAATATTGACGAACCCGATTATTTTTTAACACAGAACGCGTGCGTTTGGTACATAATACTACGGATTTCGGCCACCTGTCAAAATATTCTGGATCCCACTATATCTATATAGCAGAAGAGAAAAGGGAATAATTTTTTGATTTATTTTAAAATTCTGTCAATTTAACACATCAACATGTTGGTTTTTTACTGTTTAATGCCCTTGCCATATGTATGTCTAAACTAACTATGTGAGGGTAAAAAAGTCATTTTATTATTTGCCCCCTACTTTTTTAATATG